>NC_057798.1:308182388-308217437 GCF_018294505.1 Triticum aestivum
CCAGTGGGCCCGACCCCCCCCCTAACCACTTAATTAAATAAAATAACCCCTGTTAGCCCCCTGTCACTGACGTGTGGGTCCCACACGTCAGGTTTGACCTGGACAGCCGCGTTGACCGCTGATGCAATGATGACGTCATGCTGACGCAATTATTTATTTTCTGGAATTAAAATAATTCAGAAAATCCAGAAATTGATTTAAACTTCAAAAATTCATAGCAATTCAACCGTAGCTCAGATTTAAATAATTTATATATGAAAAATTATCAGAAAAATGCAACCTTTCCATCTGTACTGGTTTCATGCATGAAAAACCAACTTATACATGCTGAATATGGGAAAACACATTATGGCATATATAAGAGACCGAATTTAGAAATGCATTTGAACCTTTGGTTCAAATGGATTTCAAACCAATTGAACACTAGTTGCATTAGCTCAACAGCATCACATCTACATGCCATGTTCATGCATCATATTGTTGCATATGATTGTGTATTGATTGCCGGCACCGTTCCTTCTCGATAGGTCCTGCTCCGGAGACGTTCCAGAGTACCTGTCTGTGAAGCAGTGCCTCCCTTGTTGATTTACCAGGCAAGCAACCCCCCCTTGTTCATTTCAATAAAACCCTACTCTCTCGCTCCTGCTCTCAGTTATTGCATTAGAACAACAACGATTCATCTGCTACTTTGTGCTGCGGTAGTTGAACCCATTCCTCTGCATGACCTGTCATTGCCACAGTAAATAGTTGAAACCCACTAGCATGTGTAGGAGTTGATTGAAGCCACTGATGTGTTCCTACCATGCTATGCCTGCTATTGCTTAGAGTTGTGTCAGGTCTGATTCATTGGGAATGAATTGGAGTGTCACGATATGTTCTGATGCTGAGAGTGAAGTGTGTGAACACGATTTGGTAAAGGTAGCGGTGAGAGGCCATGTAGGAGTACATGGTGGGTTGTCTCACTGGAACCGTCCTTAAGCCCTGAGTTCTGTGTATGATGTCCAATGACTCGATACTACCACACATTGGGCTCCGGGCGCTCCAAGCCCTCTCGACTTATTAACCAACTTGATCTCTGTCCAGGAGTCGCAACTAGTTTCTGGTGTTTGTAGGTAGTGCTATTTTTCTACCAAGTGGCACCCGGCAGGGTGGGCTTGGGTCAGACTAGGCACACGTGGCCCGGTGTACCGAGTGGCACCCGGTTGGTGGGCTCGGGAACCCTGTACACATCGTTTGGGGCCGTAAGCGACACCCCGGCCGGATCTCCTTGCGGATGGAACCCGAATAGGTGATAAACCTGGATTAGAGTCTTGTGTGGTTAGTCAGGTCGTGGCCGACACCCTCGCTAGGCTTCCGCTTGAAGGTTGCCGAGATACATGACGTGTACATGGCGGTAAGTGGCGAGAGCGTGTGTGAAGAAGTACACCCCTGCAGGGTTAACATGATCTATTCGAATAGCCGAGTCCGCGGTTATGGACTTCTTGGATGCTTACATGGTACATAGACAACTTGAAGTGGATACTCTAAAATGCTCAAGACAAGTGTGAGTGCTATGGATGGCCTTCTCGTAGGGAGACGGGGATGAATCCATAGTAGTGTATTGTGTGGTGATTAGTGGACTCGTGTACGTTGTTTCACCTCCAGAGTTTCTGGTAGTCGTAGAACAGGATAGCCACAGAGTCAAAGCTGGCTTGCTGCAACTAAACCCCACATTACCTCTTGATACAGATGCATGTATGATAGGATCTGATGTAAGTCTTGCTGAGTACCTTTGTACTCATGTTGCTTTGTTTATGTTTTTGCAGCGGAGACTTCGGTCTTACTAGTGTTCTCGTGGACTTCGACTAGTAGCTAGTACCTCAGCTACGATCTTGATCGGATGTTGTAGATAGTCAGGCTCTTCAGCCTTTTTCATTTGTAGATGTCTGTACCCAGACATGTAATGCTTCCGCTTGTTGCTTGTATGCTCTGTATGACGGGTCTTGTGACCCCTGTTTGCAATAAATGCTATGACGCCTCTTCTGAGCCTTTATCTATATGATTGTTGAGTTATGCTGTGATGTCATGTTGTACAGCACATACTTGCATGTTATGCGTACGTGTAATGTGTATTGCTATGTGTGGGATCTGACTATCTAGTTGTTTATTCTTAGTAGCCTCTCTTACCGGGAAATGTCTCCTAGTGCTTCCACTGAGCCCTGGTAGCTTGCTACTGCTCCGGGACACTTAGGCTGGCCGGCATGTGTCCTTCTTCGATCCTGTGTCTGTCCCTTCGGGGAAATGTCACGCGATGAATACCGGAGTCCTGCTAGCCCGCTACAGCCCGGTTCACCGGAGTCCTGTTAGCCCAGTGCTACAGCCTGGATTCACTCGCTGATGACCGACACGTTCGATGCAGGGTCATGAATGCCTGTCCCTGTAAGTTAGTGCCACTTTGGGTTTACGACTAGCCATGTCAGCCCGGGCTCTTTATCATATGGATGCTAGCGACACCATCATATACGTGTGCCAAAATGCGCAAACGGTCCCGGGCAAAGGTAAGGCGACACCCGTGGGGATGCCGTGCGTGAGGCCGCAAAGCGATATGAGGTGTTACATGCTAGATCGATGTGGCATCGAGTCGGGGTTCTGACATGCGCCGCAGGAGGCGATAAAGGGGTAATGCCTTTTCTCCTAAGCGGGAGATAAAGCGGCTTAGAGCCGCCATGCATCCAGTCAATTTTTATATTTGTTTGAGGTCTTTTGGGATATCCAATTGTGACAGAGCTCGGATTTTGGCTGGGTTTGCTCCAATTCCTCTACCGGATACAATGAAGCCCAAGAGCTTTCCGTCCGGTACGCCGAAAACGCATTTTTCCGGGTTGAGCTTAATGTCATATGCTCGGAGGCTGTCGAATGTGAGCCTCAAGTCGTCTACTATAGTTTCTACATGCTTGAATTTTACGACCACATCATCTATGTATGCCTCCATTGTTTTTCCGATCTAGTTTGCCAGACATGTCTGAATCATGTGCTAATATGTTGCGCCGGCGTTTTTGAGCCTGAAGGGCATTGTGTTGAAGCAGAATGGGCTGTATGGAGTGATGAATGCCGTTGCGGCTTGGTCTGGCTCTGCCATCTTAATTTGGTGGTAGCCGGAGTATGCATCGAGGAAGCACAATGAATCGTGTCCTGCGGTAGCGTCGATAATTTGAACGATGCGGGGAAGGGGGAAGAGATCCTTTGGGCAAACCTTGTTAAGGTCCTTGAAATCAACACACAGGCGCCAGGATTTGTCCTTCTTTGGTACCATTACCAAGTTTGCTAGCCAGTCCAGATGTTTTATATCTCTAATGAATCCGACCTCCAATAGTTTGGCTAGCTCCTCTGCCATGGTCTGTCTCTTAGGTTCGGAGAAACGCCGAAGAGCTTGTTTGACTCGCTTGAATCCTTTTAGGATATTTAGGCTGTGCTCAGCCAGCCGGCTTGGGATTCCTGGCATGTCTGAAGGGTGCCAGGCAAAGATGTCCCAATTTTCTCGTAGGAATTCTCGTAGTGCAGCGTCTACATCAGGGTTTAATTGTGCCCTAATGGAGGCCGTTTGTGTAGGGTCCGCTGGATGGACTTGGAATTTGAATATTTCGTCCGCCGGTTTAAAAGAGGTGGACTTGGATCTCTTATCGAGTATCACATCGTCCCTGTTCACCATGGAGCGCAGCGCAGTGAGTTCCTCGGTCGCTAGGGCTTTGGATAGTGCCTCAAGGGCAAGTGCGGCTGTTTTATTTTCGGCGCGGAGTGCTATGTCTGGGTCACTAGCAAGAGTGATGATTCCGTTGGGCCCGGGCATTTTGAGCTTCATGTACCCGTAATGGGGTATAGATTGAAAAATTGTGAATGCCTCTCGCCCTAATAGGGCGTGGTATCCGCTGCTGAACGGGGCCACTTGGAATGTGACCTCCTCAGACCTATAATTATCCGGCGTGCCGAACACCACATCCAGTGTGACTTTTCCTGTACAGCATGCTTCCCGACTGGGGATTATTCCTCTAAAGGTTATGCTGCTTCGCTCAATCCGGCTACAGTCTATTTCCATTTTTTGAAGGGTTTCCTCGTAAATGAGGTTTATCCACTGCCGCCATCCATGACTACCTTGGTAAGGCGAAAGCCGTCCACTATTGGACTGAGGACCAATGCGGCTGGTGCTCGGGCTGTTCGGAATTTAGGTTCGTCACTGGCATTAAAGGTAGTAGCCATGTCACTCCATGGATTTATTGTTGCTACCTGGTGGACTACGGCAAGGCTGCGGAGTGTTCGTTTCCGCATATTATTTGATGTGAAAGTTTCGAAGACTGTTAATACCGTACTGGTATTGCTGGGCTGGTGCTCTGGAGCTAGAAGCTCTTCGCCACTTTTGGCCACCTGCCGTAGTATCCAACATGCTCTAAGGCTATGAGTTGGAGTGGCGCCCTCTGTACTATGAATTTTGCAGGGTCCATTGAGCCATCCCTCTAGTACGGTTCCATGCCCTTTAGAGGGTTTTTGCTTTTTGGTATTTAACCCAGGTGCCTGGTAATGATGCACCCTTTTACTTTGGACTAGGGTTGCGTTCCATGGGTTCGGCTCAAGTCGGTTATCCGATGCGTTCCGCAGACAGTACGCTCCGCCGGTCAGGACTTGGTCGATGATGAAGGGACCCTCCAATTTGGGCTTGAGTTTGTCCTTTTTCTTGTCTAGCAGGCGTAGAACTAATTCGCCAACATTGTAAGCTTTGGCCCATACTTCTCTGCTTTGGTATCTTCGAGCCTGCTGTTGCTAGAATGCGGAACGGGCTATTGCCACATCGCGCTCCTCCTCCAAGGTGTCCAAACTGTCATGCCGATCGAGCTCGGCTTCTCTTTATTCGTACATGCGCACGCGAGGTGAGTCATGAATTATGTCGCAGGGCAAAACTGCCTCTGCGCCGTACACCATAAAAAATGGTGTGAATCCGGTAGTGCGATTCGGCGTGGTCCGCAGCCCTCAGAGTACGGAGTCGAGCTCCTCTACCCAGTGCGTATTAGATTCCTTGAGGGACCGCACTAGTCTGGGTTCAATGCCGCTCATAATTAGACCATTTGCTCGCTCGACTTGACTGTTAGTTTGAGGGTGATAGACTGAAGCGTAGTCGAGCTTGATGCCCATGTTTTTGCACCAGAGTTTGACCTCATCGGCCGTGAAGTTCGTGCCATTATCAGTGATGATGCTATGGGGGACGCCGTAACGGTGTACTACCCCTGATATGAAGTCTATCACCGGACCGGATTCGGCCATCTTAACAGGCTTTGCCTCTATCCATTTGGTGAATTTATCCACCATGACCAATAGGTATTTTTGCTTGTGGGTTCCTCCTTTAAGGGGTCCAACCATATCAACCACCAGACCGCGAACGGCCAGGTGATGGGTATAGTTTTGAGGGCGGTAGGTGGCATGTGGCTTTGATTAGCAAAGAGCTGGCATCCGACGCATCGTTGGACCAAGTGCTGAGCATCTGCCCGGGCCGTTGGCCAATAAAATCCTGTACGGAAGGCCTTGCCTACAAGGGCCCGGGCTGGGGCGTGGTGCCCGCCGAGTCCGGCATGAATTTCAGCCAGAAGATTCCGCCCTTCCTCCTCGGAGATACACCTTTGAAGGACTCTGGTTGTGCTTCTCTTATAAAGCTCTCCCTCATGGACCTTATATGTTTTAGATCGCAGCACTATGCGGCGGGCCTTGTTTTGGTCCTCGGGAAGTTCCTGCCTATTTAGTTAGGTTAGGAATGGTTCTGTCCACGGGGCAATGACTGCCATTATTGTGTGGGTTGACGGTGTTATTTCGTTGGCAGAACCACCAACTATGTCAAAATGTTCGGTGTGGGGTAGTGTGGTTGGGTCCGGGATGCTATTTCCGGACTCTCCCTCCCATAATACGGATGGCTTGAAAAGCTTTTCTAGGAAGATGTTGGGAGGTACAGCATCGCGCTTTGCGCCAATGCGTCCCAACACGTCTGCTGCCTGGTTGTTCTCCCGGGCTATATGGTGAAATTCGAGCCCCTCAAACTGAGCTGACATTTTTAGGATGGCGTTGCGATAAGCTGCCATTTTCGGATCCTTGGCATCAAAGTCTCCATTTATTTGGGATATCACGAGGTTTGAATCCCCGTGGACCTCTAGGCGTTGAATGCCCATGGAGACTGCCATCCAGAGACCATGTAGAAGGGCCGCGTATTCAGCTGCGTTGTTGGAGTCCGTGTACATTATCTGAAGTACGTATTGGACTGTATCTCTAGTTGGGGACGTCAGGACGACGCCAGCCCCCAGGCCAGCCAGCATTTTGAAGCCGTCGAAGTGCATGATCCAGTTGGAATATGCATCGTACTCTTTAGGGAGTTCGGCTTCAGTCCATTCGGCGACGATGTCGGCCAAAACTTGCGACTTAATAGCTCGCCATGGCTTGTAGGGTATGTCGAACGGGAGGAGTTCGATGGCCCATTTGGCACTCCGGCCCGTTGCGTCGCGGTTGTTTATAATGTCATTAAGAGGTACTTCGGAGGCTACTGTTATCGAACACTCTTGGAAGTAGTGTCGCAGCTTCCGGGATGCCATGAACACCGTGTATGCTATCTTTTGCTAATGCGGGTACCGTGACTTGCATGGAATTAGGACAGTGGACACGTAGTAAACTGGTTTTTGGAGAGGGAACTTGTGTCCGTCCGTTTCTCGTTCGACAACGAGCACCACGCTTACAACTTGATGGGTTGTCGCGATGTATAATAGAATTGGTTCGCCCATGTTGGGCGCGGCCAGGACCGGATTTGTTGCCAATATGGCTTTGATTTCTTCGAGTCCGGCCATGGCAGCATCCGTCCACTCGAAGTGTTCGGTGCACCGCAGGAGGCGATAAAGGGGTAATGCCTTTTCTCCTAAGCAGGAGATAAAGCGGCTTAGAGCCGTCATGCATCCAGTAAATTTTTGTATTTGTTTGAGGTCTTTTGGGATATCCAATTGTGACAGAGCTCGGATTTTGGCTGGGTTTTCTCCAATTCCTCTACCGGATACAATGAAGCCCAAGAGCTTTCCGGCTGGTACGCCGAAAACGCATTTTTCCGGGTTGAGCTTAATGTCATATGCTCGAAGGCTGTCGAATGTGAGCCTCAAGTCGTCTACTATAGTTTCAACATGCTTGAATTTGACGACTACATCATCTATGTATGCCTCCATTGTTTTGCCGATCTAGTTTGCCAGACATGTCTGAATCATGTGCTGATATGTTGCGCCGGCGTTTTTGAGCCTGAAGGGCATTGTGTTGAAGCAGAATGGGCCGTATGGAGTGATGAATGCCGTTGCGGCTTGGTCTGGCTCTGCCATCTTAATTTGGTGGTAGTCGGAGTATGCATCGAGGAAGCACAATGAATCATGTCCTGCGGTAGCGTCGATAATTTGATTGATGCGGGGAAGGCCGAAGAGCTTGTTTGACTCGCTTGAATCCTTTTAGGATATTTAGGCTGTGCTCAGCCAGCCGGCTTGGGATTCCTGGCATGTCTGAAGGGTGCCAGGCAAAGATGTCCCAATTTTCTCGTAGGAATTCTCGTAGTGTAGCGTCTACATCAGGGTTTAATTGTGCCCCAATGGAGGCCGTTTTTGTAGGGTCCGTTGGATGGACTTGGAATTTGACTATTTCGTCCGCCGGTTTAAAAGAGGTGGACTTGGATCTCTTATCGAGTATCACATCGTCCCTGTTCACCGTGGAGCGCAGCGCAGTGAGTTCCTCGGCCGCTAGGGCTTTGGATAGTGCCTCAAGGGCAAGTGCGATTGTTTTATTTTCGGCGCGGAGTGCTATGTCTGGGTCACTAGCAAGAGTGATGATTCCGTTGGGCCCGGGCATTTTGAGCTTCATTTACCCCTAATGGGGTATAGCTTGAAAAATTGTGAATGCCTCTCGCCCTAATAGGGCGTGGTATCCGCTACTGAACGGGGCCACTTGGAATGTGACCTCCTCGGACCTATAATTATCCGGCGTGCCGAACACCACATCCAGTGTGAATTTTCCTGTACAGCATGCTTCCCGACTGGGGATTATTCCTCTAAAGGTTATGCTGCTTTGCTCAATCCGGCTACAGTCTATTTCCATTTTTTGAAGGGTTTCCTCGTAAATGAGGTTTAATCCACTGCTGCCATCCATGACTACCTTGGTAAGGCAAAAGCCGTCCACTATTGGACTGAGGACCAATGCGGCTGGTGCTCGGGCTGTTCGGAATTTAGGTTCGTCACTGGCATTAAAGGTAATAGCCATGTCACTCCATGGATTTATTGTTGCTACCTGGTGGACTACGGCAAGGCTGCAGAGTGTTCGTTTCCGCATATTATTTGATGTAAAAGTTTCGAAGACTGTTAATACCGTACTGGTATTGCTGGGCTGGCGCTCTGGAGCTAGAAGCTCTTCGCCACTTTTGGCCACCCGCCGTAGTATCCAACATGCTCTAAGGCTATGAGTTGGAGTGGCGCCCTCTGTACTATGAATTTTGCAGGGTCCATTGAGCCATCCCCCTAGTACGGTTCCATGCCCTTTAGAGGGTTTTTGCTTTTTGGTATTTAACCCAGGTGCCTAGTAATGATGCACCCTTTTACTTTGGACTAGGGTTGTGTTCAAGGCCGGATTATCCCAAAATTTGATTTCGGTTTTCCAGGCGCTCTCCATCGCATAGTACTTTCGTACTATGGATGCCAAGTCAGCAAAGCGTGTGATTTCGCGATGACTTACAGCGTTGAGGATTCCTTTGTTCGTGCAATTAATGCAGAAGAATGAAATTGCGTCCTCTTCACGGCAGTCCTTTATCCTGTTCATGACGAGGAGGAATCTGGCCCAGCGATGATGTACTGTTTCAGCGGGCTCTTGCCGGATTTGGGATAGATTGCTTATGTTTGGGTGGGCGGGTGGAGTTAAATTCCGAACTCTGTCCGATCTAAGACTCAGGGGCCAAGAAGTTTACGAACTTGGAAGCTTGGGTTCTTGGATGTTGTCCGATGAATCTAGCCCGCTGCCTGACTTTAAGTTCAGGGCTTGAGTGGTGTTCTCCCCTCCGTGGGAGTCCCGCATGGAGGGGTCAGGAATCCGGACATATCTAGTCCTTAGGATAGAAGAAGGGTCGCCATATTGTTCCTCTACCACAACAACGTGGTGGGTAGCCTGGGGAGAGTTAATCTCTCTCAGATCGGTTTTAGGCCCAATCTGGTCATAGTCTGTAGCGACTCCCAGGGCGGCGATTCAATCCAAGAGCTCGTTTAAGGAAGAGAGCTCCATCAGATCTAACTGCTCAGCGAGTTCCAAGTTGACGTGAAGATTTCTTTTGTTGACCCGAGAAGTCATCGTCGGCGCGGCGCCCGAACAGGCGGTCATAAGAAAACTGCCTAGCCTGAGAGTTTGGCCGATGGCCAAAGCTCCTTTAGCAACGGTGCCGTCTTTAAAGATGGGACGAGGCATCCTTCCTGATGGCGACGGCATAGAGGAACTCTCAATGAAAGCACCAATGTTGGTGTCAAAACCGGCGGATCTCGGGTAGGGGGTCCTGAACTATGCGTCTAGGCGGATGGTAACAGGTGACAAGGGATACGATGTTTTTACCCAGGTTCGGGCCCTCTCGATGGAGGTAAAACCCTACTCCTGCTTGATTAATATTGATGATATGGGTAGTACAACAGTAGATCTACCACCAGATCAAAGAGGCTAAACCCTAGAAGCTAGCCTATGGTATGATTGTTGTTCGTCCTACGGACTAAAACCCTCCGGTTTATATAGACACCGGAGAGGGTTAGGGTTACACAGAGTCGGTTACAATGGTAGGAGATCTACATATCCGTATCGCCAAGCTTTCCTTCCACGCCAAGGAAAGTCCCATCCGGACACGGGACAAAGTCTTCAATCTTGTATCTTCACAGTCCAGGAGTCCGGCCAATGATGATAGTTCGGCTATCCTGACACCCCCTAATCCGGGACTCCCTCAAGGAGACTCAGAATTGTCGAGAGGTAAAGATTTATATATGGGAAGTCATATTTTGGGTTCCGGAAAAAAGTGCGGCTTTTGGTCAATGAGGGTATGTAGACACACTCTCCCCCTCTCGTTGTTATGCATCTCCTAGATAGATCTTTGCGTGAGCATAGGAAATTTTTTGAAATTGCATGCTATGTTCCCCAACAAAAGTGCACGGACATGTGGCAGGAAAGGGCTGCACATATCGGTTTGCCACAGCAACTAGTCAATCCAACGTCCACTTCGCGCAATTACTGTGCGTCATGGGGTCGTGGGACTATTGCAGTTAATGGTAAAAATGGTAACTTTCTGAAACGTCACGCCTCTGACACTTCCCCCCTTAAAACACGGAAAAGCAGAGCGACACAGTTTACCTTGCGCTCACTTTTACCTTCCATCATCTTCCTTTGCAAGCCAAGCGACAAGTTCCTCCTCCCTCCCTTCCGTCCACCACCGCCCCTCTTGCCAACCCCTTTCTCCTTATGCATCGCCGCTGCAGAAATGGGGAAGAAACCCGTAGAGAAAGGGAACCAGGAGGCCGCAGTGAAGGAAGTAGCCGCCGAGGGGAGCAAGAGGGCAGCGGAGCTGAACAAGAAGCTGAGGGAAGACATCATATTCCTTCCGTCGACCTTGAGTGGCCAAGTTCTTCAAGCGAGGTACGGATATCCGTGGGGAAGGCTTGTCCCGAATAGGCATTGAGCGCCCATAGTTTTCATGGATGGGCAGGAAGATCTGCCGGACTCGTATCGATTCTTTTGTGCTTACTTCATCTATGACCTCTGTCCCCCCTTCTCCAAATTCTTTAAGGCGATCATGACCATCTATGGATTCCACCTCCTTGGCTTCACGCCAAATGAAATGGCGATCATGGCCATTTTTGGGCACTTGTGTGAGAATTTCATCGCAGTCTCCCCCAATGTGGATCTGTTCTGACACTATTTTGTTCCACGGGTGGAAAACAAAGGCCACCGTTCCGATAACATTAGCTGGATGCCACAGGCGGTGACGAAACTCTAGGATTATATCCTTGGGAGGCAGCACGAGAGGTGGGATGAGTGGAGAGAGGATTGGTGCTGGATCCAGGATAAGGAAGCCCCAGATTTCAGTGAAGCACAGATGGTATGTGTTGAGCGCGGCAAGGAATGGAGCGCTCTCGGCCTCAGTGAAGATAGGCTAAGCCCGGCAATCAACAGGATTACCCGTGTGAAGGCTGCCGGGCTAACCATTGAGCTTGTGGGGGCAGATTTTCTTCTCCGTCGCATTTCGTCACTTCAAGAGTGGGACATGCCCGCCTTGTTGTATGGAGACGCTACAGACAAGATGAGGTTGCTCCCAGGATTGGCCAACAACTTGTCAGTTTATGGCCATGCCTGGTTATGCGACCAATTATTCAGTCGCTTCGAGATGTTCAAACTCCGGCAACCGTTATCCCTCTAAATGTCAACCCAGCCTGAGTTCAGATACTAAAATGGATGTTGGACTGATATGCTCATGGGGTAGCAAGTGATTGGAGGATGCCCTCTTTTGAAGAAGATCTCAAGTGGTCGACCACCTTGGTGGAGAAGGCCACCAAGGTTGAGGATGGGATGTATAAACGCACCTCCTTTGTGAAGGTGGCGTATATCTTGAGGAGGGTCGTGGAGGACAAGGCAGCCCGCTTTGCGGAGGTGGCAAGGGCCGTGAAGGCTGGGAAGGGCAACGGGAAAGCTGAGGATGAAAGATCTTCTCACGGCCGCAGCGAGGCGCAAGTTACGGAAGGGGTTGCCGGGGAAGAGCTTACCGGGGACAACTTTGCCGGGCTCGATGCCTTGGCCGCGGTGGAAACGAAGCTTCGGGACGAGGAGGTTGGCAAGGTGGCAGGGCTCGAGGAGGAGTGGCTGGTGGCTGGGCCTCAAGCCCCCGAGCCAGTTTTGGACCAGCGCCCCCGTAGGCATGCTAGTAATCAGGGGGCAGCAACCCCCAATCCAGCGCCAGCCGCCAAGGGGGTGAAGAAGACCACCACCAAGGTCACCAAGGTGGAGGTGGCGCTTCTTCAATCTCCTCGTCTTGCTAGGATCAAGACCTCCCCCGCCGTGCGAGCGGTGGATGTGGAAGATGATTCCGGCTCTAGTTCGGGCTCGAGTTCTTCATAGAGCTCATCTCCACCGGAGCCCCCGGTGCCACACTGGGCGTCGAAGCTGCCGGAGAGCTCTGCCCCTCCACCTCTGAAGAGAGGAAGGGAGCCCTCGCCTCCCATGGAGTTTAACTTGAACTCCATGCTCATTGAAGAAGAGTAAGGAAGATTCTTCCTTTCATGAATAGCTTCAGCTTGTTTGATTACCCTTGTTGACTAACCTCTTATTTTGTTGTTGCCTCCAAGAAAGTGTAGGAGGACACGGAGACCCTCATCCATCATCCCTGGAAGAGGCTCTGACGTGTTGGGTCACTGAAGATTGCAGGGAGACCGGCCTTGGCGGAGAGCGACACGGGGGAGCCCGTGCCGAGCACCCAGTCCAGCCCTCGGCCCGGAAGTGGGGGCTTGGTTCTTTCTCCCGGTGGTGGTGGTGAGATGACGCAAGGCGATCCCCTCCTGGAGGGGCATGTGTTCTCCGCCGACTGAGTCGAAGAACCCCCAGTAGGGCCCTTCGTTGGTGAAACCGCTCAGAGAGTTGTCGCGGCTGCCATAGCAGGATGTGAAGTGCATGGCCCGACAATCGGTACTGCTAGGTAAACTGAAGTCCCAACCTGGCAGGCTTCTCTAGGTATTCCACTTATGTTTTTTTCCTTTCTTGTCCTGATTATTTCTTTTGATTTCTTCATCACTTCAAACTTCCATTTCTTTGTTGCCCTCCGTCCTTCTCATCCGCAAGCCCCCAGCCGAAGAGCCGGAACCATTGGGGGTGGCGGTCGACATAGGCAAGGCTATCACGGACGAGGCTGTTGAGATTGCTACCGCAAAGGGACAGGACCTTGCTGCCGGGAATGCCCAGGATTCCTTGGCTTTGGTGGAGCATTCTTCGGAGGAGGCCCTAGAAAAGGAGGTGGCGATTGAGGTGAAAGTTCCCATCTAGACCATGGATCCACTTCCCTCCCATGGAATTGTTACGGACACTCCGCCTCCTTCCTCCAACATGCTGGTCATGGTGCTGTCATTGCCTGGAACTGGAGCCCTCGACCCATCCTTGACGATGAGTGTGGAGCTTGATAGGGTTCCAACGCCTCCTGGCACCGCTGTACCAAGAAGCTAGGGATGCCGATGAATCAGGTGTCATTGCAATGGACTTTTCCTTCTTAGAGTCCATGGCGATGGGCATGAAGGAGATGCAGGCCCGGCACAACTAGAAGTGGCAGGCGCTCAAGGAACGGTGCTAGTCCACCAGCAGGGTGAACCAGAAGCTGAAGGATAAATGTCTGGAGCTATGTGAGTGGCATGACAAGCAGTTCAAGTTGATCCTGAGGCAGCAAGAGACGCTCCTGATGACGCGGGAAGATGTCATGGCCCGTGAGGCACGCCTGGCAGACTGCAAGGCATCCCTGGACGCCAGAGAGCAACAGATCTCCCTCCGGGAGGAGAAACTCGAAGCCACTCTTTGCGCCAAGGATGACAATCTAGAGGTTCTTGTGCGCCAACACACCAACGATTTGGAGGACAAGCGCGGAGCTGCCCTTCACGCCATTGCCGCTGACTCTGCTGCCCAAATGAAGAAGCTCACTGACAACCTGGCCCCCGCGTCTGCCGCCAAGACTGATCTCGACCAGCAGGTGTCTAATTTGATGGACGATCTCACTGGTAATGCCAAGGAGGTGGAGGCTCTAAAAGAAGAAACACAGAAGGCAGAGGCTCTCTTGGATGATGCGCAGTCGCAACTCTCCTCCAAGGCCCAGAGTCTTGATACTGCCAACAGCACCATTGCTGACATGAAGGCCAGGATAGGGACCTTGGAGATCGCGGCCGCCGAATCCCGCCAACACCTGTTGTCCAACGGTCTAGATACTGCTAAGCGTCTCTAGAAAGATGGGGAGACTAAACTAAAGAATCACTTCGAGCAAGTCAGCCTCTAGATCAAGAGTCAGCTTCTTGCTGTCCAAGCTGTGGCGATCGGTATGGATGGCCCAACTTTCTCGATCAGCAAGCACCAAGCTGGGAGTCTTCTTCAACAAGTTGATCAAGAAGTTGAAGGCGCACGAAGAAGGGAGGGTCGAGCGCTTCGAGACCGAGTCCCAAAAGCTTGCCCATGATGCCCTCTTCATGGTCTTGAACAACATCGCCTGCCTCCATCCGGACCTCAAACTTGACAACGGATTCAGGAAGCTGTCGATGGGCGTCGACGTCATAGCTGCGTAGGAGTAATCTACTTCTCGAGCCGACAGGATCCTCCATGTTGAAACTGCTTCACCCGGCCGCCAGACCAAGTAACGGGTCATTGTTGCTCCTGTGTTATCCTATAATAAGACATGATGATTGTTCTTTGTTTAGGCACTATATCTCTTGTGTTTGCATGAAACTGGTACTCTTTACTGAACCTCAAATGTGCGTTTATCCCTTTAAGCTTTATATGCTTGCATTCGCATGATCAATTCCTATGTCTGTTCTGGATGCCCGCCGGTATCATATTGCCGCAATTGTCGTAAGGGTATGGCCCTTAACACTCATCTTGGCATGGATGCGTCCCTGCAGGTTTTTCCTAGGGAGCTCTCGATGCAGCCTCTCGTCCTGTGAGCATGGCTCGGGACAGGACGATGGTGCTATCAAAGAAACTCGCCAAGGTTCCATCACATTAAGGTTTTCACAGTACGAATGCTTGGTAAAGTCAAAGGGGTAAGCAACTGCAAAAATTTAAATGCATCAACAAGAAATGATAACGCAGGCTTAGCTTTTTGTTCTTAGTCCCTTCTCTCTGTGTCGGGCCATGCATGCTTGGTTTGCTCGCGACGTCCGGAGGAGCAGAAGCTGAATAGGTAACTTTCTTGTTCTTGGCAAAGACTGATACATGCCAGGTGCGCCTGGGGGGTAGTGGGGTACGGTGTCGGGACCTTCTGGCCCTCCATTCTTTTTCCCCTTCCTATTCGAAACAGCCAGGGGGCGGTTGTCACGTGGATCATGTACATGCATACGGCCTTGCCATAGCACTTTGGCCGAGGCATCATCCAATGGATTCATTCCTGCGCTTCGCTTAGGATTTCCTAAAACAGTGTAAATACTGGACCGAGCATCGCGTGAAAATCATCGATGTTGATGACGCCAGGGCCAAGATGGCTCGACTGCTGATGAATGGAAGGGACAAAAAAGAGGGACCTTGCGCTCGTGCGCATTGCCCCCTTCCCATGAACGACGCCCGAACAGCAGGCGTACCGTCTGGGTCGCCGAGGGGAGCACATCACCGTTCTGCATCAATCCCCGCTGTAACTGCGGCTACGGCGGGATATGGTGCCAAAGTAATGTGGGCGTGGGGGGCTCCGCTTGGTCTTTGTATCTTCATAGGTGTCGTGGACGCCAATAGCTTTGAGCGGGCTACCATACACAGGGCGCGCTGCCATCGCTGTCTGGTTCGTGCCAGTGACCCCCCTACCTGGCGTGCCAAAGATGTCGTGGGAAACCACGGCCACCTATGGGACCAAGGGCCCCTTGCTAGTTTGGCAGGGGGGATGTCACGTCGCACAAAGAGCAGAGGAGCGTGGGGCAGCACGGCAGGGATCACACGAGCAATTTTACCCAGGTTCAGGCCGCTGTGAGGCGCAAAACCCTACTCCTGCTTTGGTGGATTGATGGTGGAAGAATGGTGGTGGAGCGTAGTTGTAGGATCAAAAATATGTCTAGAGGGGGGGTGATTAGACTACTTGACCAAATCAAAATCTAGCCTTTTCCCAATTTTAGTTCTTGGCAGATTTTAGCAACATAGCACAAGTCAAGCAATCAACATACACATGCAATTCTAAGAGTATAGCAGCAGAATGTAAAACAATTGCATATGAAGGTAAAGGGAGGAGTTTGAGGGAGCAAACGCAATGTTGACACGGAGATTTTTTAGCCGTGGTTCCGATAGGTGGTGCTATCATACATCCACGTTGATGGAGACTTCAACCCACGAAGGGTAACGGTTGCGCGAGTCCACGGAGGATCCACCCACGAAGGGTCCAGGAAGAAGCAACCTTGTCTATCCCACCATGGCCGTCGCCCATGAAGGACTTGCCTCACTAGGGGTAGATCTTCTCGAAGTAGGTGATCTCATTGCCCATACAGACTCCTTGGTTCAACTCCACAATCTTGTCGGAGGCTCCCAAGTGACACCTAGCCAATCTAGGAGACACCACTCTCCAAGAAGTAACAAATGTTGTGTTGATGATGAACTCCTTGCTCTTTTGCTTCAAATGATAGTCTCCCCAACACTCAACTCTCTCTCACAGGATTTGGATTTGGTGGAAAGAAGATTTGAGCGTAAAGCAACTTGGGGAAGGATAGAGATCAAGATTTATGTGGTAGGAATGGAATATCTTAACCTCAACACAAGTGTAGGTGGTTCTCTCTCAGAAAAAGTATGCTGGAAGTGTAGGCACGTTCTGATGGCTCTCTTCATGAGTGAAGAGTGGGTGGAGGGGTATATATAGCCTCCACACAAAATTTAACAGTTACACACAACTTACCAAACTCGGTGGGACCAAATCGTGAAACTCGGTCGGGCCGATTTAGGAAATAATGTGACCGTTAGGATTTTCGATGGGACCGACATGTCAACTCGGTGGGACCGATATGGTTAGGGTTAGGGCATAACGTAATCTCGGTGGAACTGATTACACAAACTCGGTGAGACCGATTTTGGTAATGGACACATAGAGGGTTGGTCAGGCAAACTCAGTGGGACCGATTCGCTCATCTCGGTTAGACTGAAATGTTACGAAGGGGAAACAGGGAGTTTGCATTGCAATCTCGTGGGGATCGATCGCTCATCTCGGTGTGACCGAAACGTTATGAAGGGAAACAGAGAGATTGTAATCCCATCTCGGTGAGACCGAGATCCCTATCGGTGAGACCGAAAAGACTAGGGTTTGTGGAAGTGGCTATGACATCTGAACTCGGTGGCGCCAAATAGATGGTTTCGGTGGGGCCGAGTTTGACTTTTGGTTTGGATGTGAGAAAGTAGTTGAAGGCTTTGCAGCATATCACTAAGCATTTTGAGCAAGAAACTCATTAAGCAACACCTCATCCCTCCTTGATAGAATTGGCTTTTCCTAAAGACTCAATGTGATCTTGGATCACTAAAATATAAAATGTAGAGTCTTGTGCTTTGAGCTTGAGCCAATCCTTTTGTCCTTAGAATTTTGAGGATCCACTTTTCTCGTCCATGCCATGCCAATCATTGAGCTTTCCTGAAATATTTATCTTGAAATAGCATTAGCTCAATGAGCTATATGTTGTTAGGAATTACCAAAACCACCCAGCGATAGTTGCACTTTCAATCTCCCCCTTTTTGGTAATTGATGACAACATATAGATCAAAGCTTCGACAAATGATAATAAGATTGAAAAACATCGTCGCTTTGAGAAGTATGTGATAAGTAAGAGCTCCCCCTAAAGTTGTGCACTATTTTAAGAATTTGCTTTGGACTGCAAATGCACAATAAGTTAGGACCTTGGGTCACTCTTCCATGTCACATACATCTTGGTGGAGCACTCAAAATGATAATAATTAAACACATGCACTCATCACCAAGCAAAGTGAATGATCATATAAGGATATAAAAGATAATGTCATCCAACAAGCATTAAGGTAGCATATGATCAAATACATGTCATCCATGTATCTCACAAAAGGCATAATGTATCAAGAAAAACACACATAAAGAAGTTCAACCACAAAAAACAAGAGAGATAAAAAGCAACACTCTCTCTCAAAGCCTATGATCTATACATTCTTCTCCCCCTTTGGCAACAAGTTACCAAAATGTTCAAAGATGCATAGTACTAATCAACTCTCAGGCTTGATCTTCATGTGGTGGTGTAGAGATGACTCCAAGGACGAAAGCATCAGTTGATGTAGCTGGAGCTGGTGGAGTGGGTGCTGGAGCTGGAGACACTGAGGTTGTAGCAGCTGGTGCAGATGATGTAGCTCCGGTGTCTGGAACAGACACTGCAGCAGATCTCTGATCTCTCAGCACTCTAGCAAATGCATCTGTGGTAGACTTTCCCTTCTTCTCCTCCACTTCCTCCTGAAGTTGCTCAACTACAGTTTGGATTCCTGTGACCTTCACATCAAGTGCATAAAACTTCTGCTCTATGATTCTCTCCAAGCTCTCCTGGTTTTTAGTCAGGGTGGCCAATCCCTTCTCAATCCTCAAGGTGGAGGCAATCAAGTGGCCAAGCTGGTCTTGCTTGCTCTTCAGAAACACTTGAGATGCCTCTTCAGCAGTTGGCATCTTTGCAACTTTCTCTGCCCTTGCTTTCTCTCTCTTTTCATGTGCTTGCACAAATGATGGTTCCTCCTCATTCATCTCAACAGTGTTGTCTTCAAATTTAGGATATAGGGGTAGATGCTCCTTGTCCAATAGATACGTTCCTATGCCCATCTTTAAGTTGATGAGCTCCCGAATGTGTGGAGCATACCCACAACACCTCTTCTGATCAGTTGCAGTCCTCTTGATTGTTTCCACAATCAGGCTCATGACTTTGAATTTCTGAGGTATATCAAACAAGTGCAGCAAGTTGAGAGCATGACCTCTGATCATCTTGTGATCTCCTGACTTGGGAAGCAATGTGTGCCTAAGAATCCAACTGATAGTAGGCAGACCAAACAACAAGAAATGCACAGATCCAAACTTGTGAGTTTACAAAGCCTTTTCTGGGATCTCTCTATACATGTGAGCCGTAGAGTTGTGGTCTTTCTTCTTCTCTACATATACATCCAAGTCATCTTCAGATTCCTTAGGAGCATTGATCAATTCAGCCCATTCTTCAACTGTGGATTGGTACCTAGTACCCTCAGACATCCAGAAAATCTTCCCATCTAGGTAGAAGTGAGCTGTGGAGTAAAACTGCATAATGAGCTCCTCATTCCACTTGGTGAGCTTCTGGGCAACAAAGTCATCTACTCCACAAGACTTGAAGCTGTCATACACTCCTTCATAGTGAGCTTCATTCTTCTTGATGTAATCCCAGTTGATCCATCTGATGTCACACATAATGAGCTTCTTGTCAAGCAAGATAGTTTCATAAAAGTCATGTTGCTCCTTGGTGTGAAATCTGTAGTCAACTGTTGTCCTTCTCCTCATAGCATAAGGATCTGGCTATCTCCACAATCTCTGTCCAGCATCCTTTCTGATATGCATGTCTTCAGCAACTGGATGAGCATCATTGTGATCAGGAATCTTGGGCTTCAACTTTCTCAGAAGAAGAGAATCTTCAACTTACTCAGTAGCTTCAGGCACTGGGGCCTTGTTCTTCTCAGATGCAGGAATATTTCTGGTGTTCCTCTTGGGTTTAGGCTTTGGTGCTGGAGCAGCAGCCTTGGGAGCATCTTTGGGCTTAGATGGAGCAGCCCCTGACTTGATTACATCTCCCATTAGCTTCTGAGCTTTAGGAGCTGGTGCAGCATCCTCTTCCTCTTCTTCTTCCTCATCAGAAGATCTCCTCATAGAGGGCTTGCCAAGGACTTTGGCAGTAGTAGTTCTGACTCTCTTCTTCTTCTTATCTTGGCCAGCAGCTTCTTCATCAGACTCAATGGTGAACTTCATTGTTTCACCAGTGGCAACCTTCCTAGGTTTGGAAGTGGGAATTCTCCTGGCAGGTGCCTTCTTGCATGCCTGGCTTGGTGGTAGTAGCTGTGCCATACTTCTTTTTCAGCACCTTCTTCTTAGAAGTGGCCTTATCCTCAACAACAATATAATCCTCATCTTCAGAATCTAAGGTTTTCTTCTTCCTTGCCCTGGTGGCAGCTTTTGGCAAATTGCTGGGTGTGCTCCTTCTACCATCATCATAACTGCTTGAGGGACTAGTGCCCTAACTCATCTGAACTTGCTCCTTAGTCTTGTTCTGGCTGTCACTTTGATCAGACATATTGCAAACTCTGACAGCAGACCATGTGAATAGATGTAGATGAGGTAGAGTGGATGAGCATCACAAAGCATAGAGGTTTTGCAAAATAATGGAGTCAAAAACTTAGTTTTAGTTTTCCACAGAAAGCATTTCGGAGCTACCAATTTGTAAACTCAGTGATACTGAAGCAGCTTTTGGAACCTAAACTAGTGAACTTGGTCAGACCGAGTCACAGTTCGGTGGCACCGAGACTGCTAGGGTTTCACAAAGAATCAACCTCGGTCGCACCGATTTGCAGTTCTCAGACAGATCGAGAATCACATGTGCAATGGCCTAAGCCAAATCGGTGAGACCGATTTCTACAACTCGGTCGGTCCGAGATGAATTCGGCGGAAACCTAACCCTAAATTTTCAATCCAAAACTATCTACAGAGTGATTTCGCTGGATAGAAAGATTTCAATCGTGGCAAGATTCATGGAAATGTAATGTGCTAGGAATTGGAGTGAGGATAGCACAAAGTTTCGAGTCCATACCCTAGTTCGGCGATGAACTCGCTATGGCAGCAACGATGGGGCAGAATACCGTTGACGGTGGCGGAGACCAGCGGTGGGAGGTCGTTGGCGACGGGGAGGACGATCCGGAGACCCGAGGAGGCAGAGCAGGCTATGCGCGGGCGAAGGGATTCGGAAAATTTTCCAAATTTTGGCCTGGGGGTATATATAGCATGACCCTGTCGGTGTGACCGAGTGGAACAACTCGGTGGCACCGAGATGCAAAACTGCAAGCAGTTACTGCAACTCGATGTGACCGAAAAGTTCTAATCGGTTGCACCGAGGTCGAAAACCTAGATCAACTTAGTGATCTTGGTATGACCGAAAATGGTGAATCGGTCAGCCCGAAATGCACAAAGAGGTTTTGGAAGTTTATGTCTATGATGAATCGGGGACTCCAAGTGCTCCTCACACAGAGTGGTTCGAATCTGACTTGATCAAAATTTCTGATGTAGCATGAATAGAGTTTGAGACAAGAAGAGCATAGATAGCTAGAGAAGTTTCTAAGGCATTCTTGTCAATCCACTTGGCAAAATAAAAGAAACCAAACAATCAAAACAACAAGTGGATGTCCTTGAATGATAAAAATATGCAACCAACATGCTCACACAATAAAATGGCAAATGAAATATGTGGCAAAGCATGCACAACCAATTCTAGCATCTATCAAGCAATTGGCGATGACTAGGTCATCTATATATGAGTATATATACTTAGGAGTCAAATGAGAACATTTGATCATAGGTCATACTCATCGTTTAAGCGCAAGTGGGGTTACCACTTTTACATAAAGCATTGTTGTTTTCATACCTTTAGAGTTGCTTTAGCTCAATTCTTAGAGTAAATCTCCCCCTAGATGTGAGATCCCCCCTAAGAGGGATGAACTAACCTTGGGTTTTGTCGATGATGACTTCATGTAGGTGTTGAAGATGTGGATGCTCAATGTTGATGTAGATTGTTTGGAGCAATCCATTGGAGTGAGTTGCACTTTCAATACCTACACGGGTTAGTCCCACAAGGAACAAACAAGGATATCCATAGACATAGAGTGATGCATACACAAGATGATATCCATGAAAGCATTAGGTTACCTTGTCCCTTGTCTTACCAACAAGATGGTTTGTGACTCCTTGAACTAGTGAAAGATGTGGAAGTTGATTGCACTTGTTCTTGCCAAAATGATAAGAATGAAGTACATTGGCGGAGTCACCTCAAGAACTCTCTAGTTCTTCTTCTTTGGAATCCACATCATCTTTATGGGAATCCTTGGAGTTGTAGTTGTACTTGTTGAATAGAACTTGATGTAGTCTTAGGAACCTACTTGACCAAGGCCTTAGGAGCTTCTTCAAATACATCAATCTCCTCTTGAAGCTTGTCCTTGCCTTTTTGCTTGTGGTCTTGTGGTGGAAGATCATCTTGATCTTGTGTCCCTTTGAAAGAAGTAGGATCATACTTCTCTTGTTGAGGAACAAACTTCATCTTGGGGCATTAATCTTCTTCCCACTCAACTCCATTGGCATTGAACTTTCATTCAAAACCAACACCTTGATTCTTCCGGTGCCTTCCTTGCTTGCGTACAATTTCCTCGAATTGCTTACTTCCGGCAAGACTGTTGTAGACACCTTTCTCTATAATTCCCTTCAATAAGCTATTTTCTTGCTCAAGTGTAACTTGGCTAAGAGAATCATTAGTGGAATCAAGAGAACTACTAGAAGCAACAATATTGGATTTAGCATGATTATTGTTACTACTAGAAGAAGAATCTTTCTTGTTCTTGTTATTAGACTTGACTTGAGGCATGTAAGTAGATAAGTGTGAACGCTTGGCAATATAAGAAGAACTTTTCTTGCGAAGATCACCATTGATTGCCTTTAAAAACTCATGCTTTTGCTCAAGGTTGAGCTTCTCAAAGCATAACTTCTCATGAGTCTTTAAAAGTTCTCGATGATCTTCAAAGATAGTTTCATGAGCTAACTTAAGAGTGTTTAGTTCTTTAGTTAGGCGCTCAATCTTCTCCTTATCATTGTCATTCATTTTATCTTGATTAGCATGATTATTTGACGTTTCATCATCGTATTCATCACTGGAGTTGTCAACAAGTAAATCATCATCACCTAACAGGTCATCTTCATCACTATTGAAATCAACATATTCTAGGTGTGTTACCTTTGGGCCTTTAGCCATGAAGCATCTTCCAATCCCTTCATTTGGTGAGTCAAATATGTCGTAGGAGTTGGTTGACACAAGTGCTAGACCGCCAACACCTTCATCTTGAGTATATTCGGAGTCGGGGTGATAGCTTCTCTCGGAGTGATTGTCGGAGTTGGAGCTGGATACCCATTCACCAACATGAGCTTGATGTCTTCGTTTTGTGTAGCTCCTTGATGACTTGTCCTTCCTTTTTGAATCCTTGCTTTTCCGGGATGTTCTTTGTTCATAACGATCATCTCTACTCCTCCTTTCTCTTGATGGTGATTCTTCTCTTCTACTTTTTCTTTTTGGAGATTCTTCTCTTCTTTTGTAGGGAGTCGTACACTCATTGGTGTAGTGTCCGGGTCTTCCACAATTGTAGCAATTACGCTCACGGCTACAACATCTTTTGTCATTGTAGGACCTTGACTTGGAACTTCTTTCCTTGCTTCTATTCTTGTAGAACTTGTTGAAGTTCTTCACCATTAGGCTCAATTCTTCATTGAAGGTTTGTTTCTCACTTGATGATGTGGGAGCTTCACACGAGGCTTTGTAAGCACCACTTGACTCGTTGTGGTGCTCCTACTTATCCTTGAGTGACATCTCATGAGAAACAATTCTTCCAATGACTTCCGTTGGCTTGAGATCTTTGTAATTGGGCATCATTTGGATCAATGTGCACATGGTATAATATTTTCCATCCAAGGCTCTTAGGATCTTCTTGATGATGAATTTTTTGGTCATCTCTTCACTTCCTAAGCCGGCGATCTCATTTGTGATGAGAGCAAGCCTAGTGTACATCTTGGC
Source organism: Triticum aestivum (assembly GCF_018294505.1). Lineage (NCBI taxonomy): Eukaryota > Viridiplantae > Streptophyta > Magnoliopsida > Poales > Poaceae > Triticum > Triticum aestivum. The sequence goes on from NC_057798.1 coordinate 308,205,965, forward strand.
GACGCCTTCACCATCCTTCATTTTGAACTTGTCAAGTTGACTTTGAAGCACATTCAATTTGGATTCCTTGACGGAGTCGGTACCTTCGTGCATGTCAATCAAAGTATCCCAAATTTCCTTTGCATTCTCAAGACGGTTGATTTTGTTGAATTCTTCAAGGCACAATCCGTTGAAGAGGATATCACAAGCTTGAGCATTGTATTGCAGCATCTTCAACTCTTCCGCGGTAGCTTCACTGTTCGGTTCTCTCCTGTCAGTGGGAAACGACACCAATGCGATCACTGGGATCCCTTCTACGGTTGCGGGGCGCAGGGATCGTGAGAAGAGCGGGACTAGCGGTCAACACAAAGGGATTTACCCAGGTTCGGGCCGCAAAGATGCGTAAAACCCTTCGATCCTCCTTTGGTGGATGTATTTAGTGTTCTTGAGCTCTTGAACTAGCTCTAGGTGCTGCATGGTTCCAACGAGCCAAATCCCTTCCTAGTGTGCCATGGGCCTCCTTTTATAGGCGAAAGGAGTTGCCACAGTGCCACACAGGAGGTGGAAAGTGCTACAGTGTTGTGAGCTTATCGCTCGTATTACAGGACAAGACACATTTAATGTGTGGCTTACGTGTCCTCTCGCTTTATTGGGGACGGGAGCGAGACCCGTCCCGTCCGTCGCCGCTCCTCCTTGCTTTGACACGCACCCTGGCCAGCGATGCATGCGGTGCCATGTAGGCAGGCAGGCAGCTGAGGTGGCGCGGTGGTGGAGCCTCCACGAAGGATTGCATGTTGCCACGCAGGTGCCTGCCCAGCTGGTTAGGTCGGTAGCTACATGCGAACGGCGGCGAAGACTTAGATGGCACGGGCCTGGCAGTGGCCCTGCCGGTGCGCTTGGCGAGGGTCTCACCGGGTGGCCCGGCAAAGGTCTTGCCGGGTAGCCCGACAAGGGTCTTGCCGTGGCGCGCTGGCTTCCCCGGCAAGGATGTTATCGGGTGTCTTGTGGGTTTCTTCGGTGAGGATGGTTGCCTTCCTATCCTCATTTGATCTTGAGTATTCTATGTCTTCACAAAGATCTGCATGCCACCACAGAGGTGCCTCCCGAGCCTTGTCCCAATGCGTTTGTCGAGCTTTGGTGGGCTCAAGGGTGGCTCACTTCGGCTGGCGTGGCGAGCTGCCCCGGAAATGGTCTTGCTGGGCTGCTGAGGCTGCCCCGGTAAGGCTCCTTGCCGGGGAAACCTGCTTCGCCTATCTTATCTTTGTGGCCTTGGTCCTTGTTGTTGCTTCATTTGTCCTTGTGGCTTCGGCTTCTCTCAGGCTTCCCTTTTCTGCCATGTCTATGTGTGGCCGTCGTGGGAGGCTCTGACTGCCCGTGCACAAGTAAAGGGGTGAAAAGGAGAGCCCCGACTTGTGTACACCGACAGGAGCCCCGGGCCTGGGCGATACATAAGCGTTGCACATTGTTGGGCTAGGCCCAGAATGGTGTGCGGGCAGTTGGGGCGGATTTTTACTACGACCACTGTTCCGTCCGCTGCGCTTCCCCACGACCCGCGTTGAACGCGCGACATGGGGGTCGTGTGCGGGCATGACGTGGGAGGCATGGGTGGGATAGCGCTCGCACGCATGCGTTGCATCGCAGTTAATGGGAAAGGAGGCGGCCCGCGCCTTCCCCATAAAAAGGAATAACCGGGGGCACGCTGCTCACTTTACCCCTTCCATGCGCCTTCCTCCAATCTCAAAACCACTGTCCTCTACTTCTCGAGCCTCTCTGCTTTCACCCATCGCCACCGTGCTTCCGCCATCCTCTGCTTTTTCGCTTCTGGCAGCCGCCATGGCGCCTAAGTCCACCAAGACCAAGGGAGCGGCGAAGGATGCCAGCGTGTCGGAGCAGCCGGAGAGCGAGCTGGTGGCGCGGCGGGCGCAGTCCGCCTAATTCCCCTCGATGGTTGGTGTGCCCGAGCTTCGGGAGATGTTCAAGGATTTGTGGGGCGTGAAGATGGGGGGAGAGAAGACGGGGCATCCGGCCACGACCGTCGTCCCTGCCAGCGTCGGGCCCTCCCCGCATAGGTACCCCTTCTTCGTCGACTATTTTTCTTGCGGGCTCTGTGTCCCCTTCTCTGATTTCTTCAAGGACATCATGCACACCTATGGCTTCCGCCTCCTGGATTTTACTCCGAATGTCGTGGCATGCATGGCCCTCTTCGCCCATCTCTGCGAGGGCTTCGTCGGGGTGCACCCCAGCACGGCGCTCTTCCGCCATTATTTCTCCCCTCAAATCCAAAAAGGGGCGCCATTGCTGGCTGCGTTGCCTGGATCCTGAGGGCCAAGAGGGCGTACGCAGATGGTGCCATGAAGGAGAGGTTGGAAGAATGGCAGGGCCAGTGGTGCTGGATTGAGGAGAAGGACCCGCCAGCATTCTGTGAGGTTCGCCAGAAGCCGCCGGTCCATGGTGGTGACTGGGGCGATGTCGATGCCGATGACGCGAAGCTCACGATCGCAACCACCAAAATTCTTCGGCTCACCCAGGCCGGGTGCAACCTCGAGATGATCGGGGCAGACTTCATCCGCCGTTGGATCGCCCCTCTGCACGACAAGGGGAGGCCGGCCTGGCTCTTCGTGAACGCCGCCGACATCATGAGGCTCCGCCCCGACCTCGACAACAACTTGATGGTGCTGCGGCATGCCCATCTTTGCCAGCGAATCTTCTAGCTCGAGGTTGACGACGTGGGCGAGGTCGAGCGGTCCGGAAAGCTTGCCAGGGCTGCCATGAAGGCCGGCAAGGTCGACAAGGAGCCCGTTTTCAAGTTGCCGGCGGGAGTGGTCCCGCTGAGCAACAACTCTCGCCGGAACGAGATTCTTGCCATGATGCTGCTCTTCAACGCGCATGGCCTTGACCCGAGCTGGCTTGAGTCAGACGGGCTCGTGGTGCAGGAGTTCTTCGACACCCTGCACGAGATATATGTCACCGACGAGCCGCGACTTATCTAGGACACCTCTCCGGCAGAGTTGGACTACATCGCCGCCAGGGTGGAGGAGGCGAGGCTTGCCGAGGAGGAGGCAAAGCTCGTCAGGGAGGCTGGCAGCACCGGCGGCGTGGTGGACAAGGCCGCGGCAGAGGCGGAGGGGGGGGAGCTCGCCCGGTGGGCAGCAGCCACTGGGGAGGCCAGCGATGCCGACACCGGGGCTCCTCTCGTCGAAGACGCCGCCGACGGGTCGTCGGAGGAGGAGGGCGAGGAGGGGAGGACCGTGACCGCCGATCCCCGATCACCGGAAAGAGGCGGGTCCTGTGGCGGGCCACGTCCGGCGAGCCTATCTGCCTCGACCGGGCTGTGCAGCTGCGGCAAGCCCAGGAAGCGCCCGTGCGCCAGACGAGGGCGGTGGCGATGAAGAAAACGACGAAAGCCGTGGTGTCGAAGAAGAGGACATCTGCTTCTTCGTCGTCCAAGCGCGCCCGGACGCCATCGCCTCCCCCCTCGCCGGCAAACATTGCCGCGGGGATTGGGGTGACTTGTTTGACTTCGGGCCTCTCAGCCCGGAGAGAGAGGTTGAGCCTCTTAGCCTGGAGCGGAAGAGGAAAGCAATGGAGGAGGAGGAGGAAGAGAACAAAGAGTAAGCCTCTGCTTTCCTCCCTCATTCCTTACGCCCCCCCCCCCCCGATGGCGTTGCTTACTTGTCTTCATCTTGCAGGGGTGTGGAGATGCTGGCCCAGAGGATAAAGAGGGCCAGGATTTCGGCGAGTGGCCAGCCCCCGGCAGGCACCTCTAGTACGCCACTGGCGGTGTCGAGCAGCCCGGACAGCAGCCCCCAGCCCAGCCCCCAGCGTAAGTCCACCATCCACCCTCTATCAACGTGCGTTATGCGCGATGCTTCAGTGTTAACCGTGTCGTGGATGCAGGAGAGGAGCAACACCAAAGGGAGCCAAAGAGGGCTTCTCCGATCGTGCCGCCCTTGTCGACTACACCGCCCCAGGGGGGCGTCCCCGGCAAGGACACCAAGCACCAAGGTCGTGCACACGGAGGAGGGGGAGGAGAACGCAGGCGCTGGCAGCTTTGCCTCGATGCCAGACCTTGGCGGAGAAGGGGCTTCCGCCTCTCGACCCGGCACAGGTAGGCTACTCGCTCTTCACTTCTACTTGCATTCTTCTTTTCCTCTTTTCCTCATTGGCTTTTGATCTTGGATTCACCCCATCTCTTTCTTGGCGTCCAGGCTCCTCCTCGGAGGACGTCGACACCACCATCAAGGATGTCACCGCGGAGGCCACGGCGGAGGCGGAGAAGATTGCTGTTGAGGAGAGCGCCAGGGGCGCCATCGAGGATGCCACCAAGGGGCCGGCCGAAGAGCCCGGCAAGAGGCCTGCCGGGGACGCCGGCAAGGCCACTGCCGAGGAGGTGGCGTTTGACGACCTGCCCTCCTCCTCCGCGGCCTCTGGCTCCGGCAGGTACGTGAGGGTCAGCGACGACCGCTTCGTCCATCTCCTGGGTGCGTCGAGCACCAGGACTCCCTTCAACGGAGAGGTGTTTGACGAGGAGACGCTTGCCGCTGCCGGGATCGAGGTCGTTGATGAGCCGGGCATTGGTGGCGCCGGCTCCCAGGAGGAGCAGCTGCTCCAAGCCATGGGTGCCAGCTTCCGGAAGCTTCAGGTCTCCACCGCGCTCGTCTGGACAAGGCCAAGTCCAGGATGGTGGTGGTGGAGAAGATGGAGGAGGACTTTAGGGGGCGCATCGCCGAGGTGTAGGACTGGTTCTGCCAGGCTCAGGACGAGCTGAAGGCCGCCCAGGGTGAGCTGGCCAACCATGAGGTGGAGCTCGCCCTGAAGCTGGCCGATATCGAGAATGCCCAGGAGATGGCAAAGAAGTTGGCCGATGAAGCTGAAGCCGTCCGGTCCCAGCACGAGGCCGCCCTGAAGACCCAGGAGGAGGACCTTGCCGAGCGCGAGGAGAAGCTTGCTGCCACACTCCACGGCAAGGACGAAGAGGTGGACAAGCTCGTCCTGCACCGGACCCAAGAGCTGGAGCGGAGGCATCAGGAGGCTCTCAACACCCAGGCTCAGGCCCATGCCGGCAAGGTGAAGGAGCTGCAGGAGCAAGCTCTGAAGCTGGCCCAGGAGAAACATACGCTCAACGGCGCTCTGACGGTGGCGCGGGGCGAGGTCATCAGCAAGCCTGGAGAGCTCTCCGAAGCCAACATCTCCATCAAAGACCTCAAGATGAAGCTGGGAGAGCTCGAGGAGGCGCTGTCGGGGGCAGAACCCGGGAGGGGATCCTGACCAAGGAGCTGGAGACAGACAAGCAGCTGCTGAAGAAAGACACCGCCAACCTCAATAACCACAAGGCGGGCGAGAAACGCTGGCTCGGGCGCCTTGCCGCCGTTGCAAACTCGGCCGCCGTTCAGCTGGCTATTATGGGGATGCCGGAGATGGGGTATGCCCCAGAAGCGAGCCTAAGCCCCAATGCCAACCTGACCATATACTTCGAGAAGGTCGTCGGCGCCCTGAAGCGGCTTCACTCCAACCGGGCAGCCTCCCTAGCCGAGGAATCCCGGATACTCTGCCGGGGGACCATGACCAGGGTGCTCACCAAGATTGCGCACTCGCACCCAGACCTCGACTTCGGAGTTGTGCTGAAGAGCTTGCCGGAGGATGCCGACATCGCGGCGCTCAATGAGCGTATCCAGCCCATCCTCAGCAACATCGACAAAATCAAGAGGGTGGAGGGCCAGCGCCGGGACTAGGCATCCCTTTCTCCGTTGCCGCTGCAGGTTCATGACAAAGACAATGCTATCTTTAGTTAGAACCGCGGCGGCAATTTGTGTAATATAACTCTAAGATGCTCCTGAAACTATGCATGTTATTTTCCTGTTCGACTTTCCTTTGCATGTCCACCCTATGTCAACTGGGTAAGCTTGCCGGCACATAAACCCAGGGTGGCGCTTTGAGGACGGATCCTCATTAGCCTGTCGGGTGTGCTTGTTGCTGGGCTAAGCACCTTACCGCCCTTGGCGCGACCGCTCAATCTGTCGAGCTTCACTCGAGTCAGAACCGAGAGCGTTGCCGATGGCGAAAGGCTACCCTACTGCTCTCGACACGACCACTTGAATTGTTGGGCAGAATCAAAACAGAACAAGGGTGTTGCCGATCGCAGGAGGGCCCCTCTGCGTACAGGCTTTCCATACATAGGCCGAACCGTCGAGGATAATAACCTTATATTTAAGGAGAAAAACTTAAAATTCAGCATGACGTAGCTCTCTCGTCGCCGCCTCGGCATCCTTCGTGCCAACGGGCAGCGCCGCCTTCTTGGCCGCCTTCTCCGCAGGAGCCGTGGCGATGAAGAATAGCTAGGTCGACTGCTGGACCAGATTCTCACAATTGCGCCCCCTACCTAGCGCGCCAAAGATGTAGGTGGGAAACGACACCTATGGGATCACTGGGATCCCTTCTACGGTTGCGGGCCTGGGGATCGTGAGAAGAGCGGGACTAGCGGTCAACACAAAGGGATTTACCCAGGTTCGAGCCGCAAAGATGCGTAAAACCCTACAATCCTGCTTTGGTGGATGTATTTAGTGTTCTTGAGCTCTTGAACTAGCTCTAGGTACTGCGTGGTTCCAAAGAGCCGAATCCCTTCCTAGTGTGCCATGGGCCTCCTTCTATAGGCGAAAGGGGATGCCACAGTGGCACACAGGAGGTGGAAAGTGCTACAGTGTTGCGAGCTTATCACTCGTATTACAGGACAAGATGCATTTAATGCGCGGCTTAGGTGTCCTCTCGCTTTATTGGGGACGGGAGCGAGACCCGTCCCGTCAGTCGCCGCTCCTCCTCGCTTTGACACGCGCCCTGGCCAGTGATGCATGCGGTGCCATGTAGGCAGGCAGGCAGCTGAGGTGGCGCGGTGGTGGAGCCTCCAGGAAGGATTGCATGTTGCCACGCAGGTGCCTGTCTAGCTGGTTGGGTCGGCAGCTGCATGTGAACAGCGGCGAAGACTTAGCTGGCGTGGGCCTGGCAGTGGCCCTGCCGGTGTGCTTGGCGAGGGTCTCGCCAGGTGGCCCGGAAAGGGTCTTGCCGTGGCGCGCTGGCTTCCCCGGCAAGGATCTTGCCGGGGGTCTTGTGGGTTTCTTCGGTGAGGATGGTTGCCTTCCTATCCTCATTTGATCTTGAGCATTCTATGTCTTCACAAAGATCTACATGCCACGACAGAGGTGCCTCCCGAGCCTTGTCCCAATGCGTTTGTCGAGCGTTGGTGGGCTCAAGGGTGGCTCACTTCGGCTGGCGTGGGCGAGCTGCCCCGGCAAGGGTCTTGCCTGGGCTGCTGAGGCTGCCCGGGCAAGGGTCCTTGCCGGGAAAACCTGCTACGCCTATCTGATCTTTGTGGCCTTGGTCCTTGTTGTTGCTTCATTTGTCCTTGTGGCTTCGGCTTCTCTTCAGCTTCCCTTTGCTGCCATGTCTATGCGTGGCCGTGGCGGGAGGCTCTGACTGCCCATGCACAAGTAAAGGGGTCAAAAGGAGAGCCCCTAATTTTGTACACCGACATCTCCCATCAAAGAATTCACCTTGCAAGCCAACACACACAATAGCCCAAACGGCGGGGTTATGTCCAAGAATATGCATTTTGATCTTATGCTTCCAACTAGCAAAATGAGTACCATCAAAGTAAGGACCTCTACGGTGGTAATTTCCCTCGCTAGACGCCATACTCTCCTAGGTTGTGAAACCAAGGATATGACCACAAAAAGCTATGGAAATCAAAGCAAATAGAGACCAAAGCTCTGATACCACTTGTAGGATTGAAAGTATGTCTAGAGTGGGGGTGATTAGACTACTTGACCAAATAAAAATCTAGCCTTTTCCCAATTTTAGTTCTTGGCAGATTTTAGCAACATAGCACAAGTCAAGCAATCAAACTACACATGCAATTCTAAGAGTATAGCAGCAGAATGTAAAACAATTGCATACGCAATGTTGACACGGAGATTTTTTAGCCGAGGTTCCGATAGGTGGTGCTATCGTACATCCACGTTGATGGAGACTTCAACCCATGAAGGGTAACGGTTGCGTGAGTCCATGGAGGGCTCCACCCATGAAGGGTCCACGAAGAAGCAACCTTGTCTATCCCACCATGGTCGTCACCCACAAAGGACTTGCCTCACTAGGGGTAGATCTTCACAAAGTAGGCGATCTCCTTGCACGTACAAACTCCTTGGTTCAACTCCACAGTCTTGTCGGAGGCTTCTAAATGACACCTAGCCAATCTAGGAGACACCACTCTCCAAGAAGTAACAAATGGTGTGTTGATGATGAACTCCTTGCTCTTGTGCTTCAAATGATAGTCTCCCCAACACTCAACTCTCTCTCAGAGGATTTGGATTTGGTGGAAAGAAGATTTGAGTGGAAAGCAACTTGAGGAAGGTAAGAGATCAAGATTTATGTGGTAGGTGAGGGAGTCCTGGATTGGGGGGTGTCCAGATAGCCGAACTATCACCGTTGGCCGGACTCCTGGACTATGAAGATACAAGATTGAAGACTTCGTCCCGTGTCCGGATGGGACTTTCCTTGGCGTGGAAGGCAAGCTTGGCGATACGGATATGTAGATCTCCTACCATTGTAACCGACTCTGTGTAACCCTAACCTTCTCCGGTGTCTACATAAACCAGAGGGTTTTAGTCCGTAGGACGAACAACAATCATACAATAGGCTAGCTTCTAGGGTTTAGCCTCTTTGATCTCGTGGTAGATCTACTCTTGTACTACCCATATCATCAATATTAATCAAGCAAGAGTAGGGTTTTACCTCCATCGAGAGGGCCCGAACCGGGGTAAAAACATCGTGTCCCTTGTCTCCTGTTACCATCCTCCTAGACGCACAGTTCGGGACCCCCTACCCGAGATCCGTCGGTTTTGACATCGACATTGGTGCTTTCATTGAGAGTTCCTCTGTGCCGTCACCTTTAGGCCCGATGGCTCCTTCGATCATCAACAACGACGCGGTCCAGGGTGAGACTTTTCTCCCCAGACAGATCTTCGTATTCGGCGGCTTTGCACTGCGGGCCAATTCACTTGGCCATCTGGAGCAGATCGAAAGCTACGCCCCTGGCCATCAGGTCAGATTTGGGAGTTTGAACTACCCGGCTGACATCCGCAGAGACTTGAACTTCGACGGATTCGAGCCACAGCCTAGCGCGCCGCACTGTCTCGATGGGTATGATCTAGATCTGCCGCCGAACAGTGCCCTAGAGGCCACACCAGCGTCCGCTCCAACCCTTAGCTCGGAGCCGACTTCGTCGATCGAGGACGAGTGGCTGGACACCGCCTCGGGGGCTACGATCTCTACGGCGATTGAGCCGAACACCATCCCTGTCCCTTGCAAAGCCCGTGACTCCGAGGTGTCGGACTCCTCTCTGGACTCCGAACCTCCCGCACCCCTGCCAATCAAATCCGATTGGGCGCCGGTTATGGAGTTCACTGCCGCGGACATCTTTCAGCACTCGCCCTTTGGCGACATCCTGAATTCACTAAAGTATTTCTCTTTATTAGGAGAGCCCTGGCCGGACTATGGTCAGGAAGCTTGGGATGCGGACGATGAAGAAATTCAACACCCACCCACCACCCACTTTGTAGCCACTGTCGATGATTTAACCGACATGCTCGACTTCGACTCCGGAGACATCGACGGTATGGACGACGATGCAGGAGACAACCAAGAACCAGCGCCTACAGGGCACTAGAAGGCCACCTCGTCATATGACATATACATGGTGGACATCCCAAAAGATGGGAATGGCAATGGAACAGCGGAGGATGACCTCTCCAAGAAACAGCCCAAGCGTCAGCATCAGCGGCGCCGCTCTAAATCACGCCACAACAAAAACGGTGATTCCGGCACGGGAGATAATAACACCCCAGATAGTGCCGAAGAAAACCCCCTCCAGCAGGATACAGCACACGAGGTGGGAGAAGCCAGCCCTCATGATAGAGCGGCAGACAGAGAGGTAGAGGACGATAATTATATGCTTCCCTCCGAAGATGAAGCAAGCCTCAACGACCACGAATTTGTCGTGCCCGAGGATCCCGTCGAACAAGAGCGTTTCAAGCGCAGGCTTATGGCCACGGCAAGCAGCCTCAAGAAAAAGAAGCAGCAGCTTAGAGCTGACCAAGACTTGCTAGCTGACAGATGGACCGAAGTCCTTGCAGCCGAAGAGTACAAACTCGATCGCCCCTCCACGAGCTAGCCAAAACACAGGCTGCTACCCCAATTAGAGGAGGAAGCACCCAATCCTACATCACCAGCGCATGACGCGGTCGACCGTCCACCTCGTGGCCGCGATAGAGAGGCCTCTAGGCCCTCCACCAAAGCCGCACCCCGGCGTCGCTCGAAAAGTACAAAGCCACGGGGAAATGCACCAGACTTGCAAGACATATTGGAGGACAAGGCAAGGCAAATAAGATCGATCTACGGATCGCGTGGGCGCCCCACGACACATGATGACAACCGTTACGCCGGTTACAACAATAACGGCCGGGCCGAACACAGTAGACAAAGCTCATTTGAGTTGTGTCGTGATATAGCCCAATATAGAGGCGCCACACACCCACTATGCTTCACAGATGAAGTAATGGATCATCAAATGTAACGCCCCGAGACCGACGCTCCAGAAGACTTCCAGCTATTCCGAGTTTCATCGTGTGATTTGTTTTATTTGTTGCATTCATCCTTGCATCATGTGCATTGCATCATGTCATCATGCCATCATCTCATAAATCTTTTGCATCTCAACTAAATAAATTGTATGGATTTTTCGATCCATTTAAATCGAGGGATTCACATGGTGACTTCTCTTTATAACATATCCTCCAATATTAGGGAGCTATATTAAATATTCCACTATTTTGGAATCACCAAAACACACTTACAAAATAATTTCGTTCCTTTTCTGCTTCAAGTTTGGTCTCCAACCTTGCCAATATTTATTTCATCATTTTCCGGAGCTTCACCAAAAATCCGAACATTTTTGGACCTTCCTTTCATCAAGTCCTAGTTCAAACCCATTTGAATTAAATTCAAATGTGTTTGAATTTAAATCTTTCAATCATGCCCCTTTCTATTTTTCTTGGAACGAGCATATTTTTGCGAGTCCGGAAAAATTTGTCTCCATGCCCAGATTCCACCCCTACCTTCTCTTTCTCTTCTTTCTCTTTTCTGTTTTTTTTGTAAATGGAAAAGAATAGGAGGGAGAGAAGAGAAGCCCAGCCGGCCTCTTGGGCCTGTCTAACCAGGCCGGCCCACTAAATCCCAGCAGCCCAGCCGCCCCACCTTTCCTAACCCTAGCCCGACCTCTCCCTCCATCCTCCTGCGCCGCCACTCGCTCGCACTCGCTCGCATCGAGCTCCCTGCGCCCGATCCACCTCGCCCTTCTTTCTCCCTCGCGCGACCAGCGCCACGCCCTCGTCCCGTCCCCTCGGCCTCCTCCTCGTCGCCTGCATCCGCCGCCCGGCCTCCGCAACAC